>NC_057801.1:494391484-494393589 GCF_018294505.1 Triticum aestivum | reverse complement strand
CGAGCACCGACGGAGGACGGGCCCGGTGCGGCCCGATTCGGCCCGGGGCGGGTCGGATCTTGGCCCCGGGTGGCGCGGTGAAGTGGGGCGCTGGCGGCGGTGACGTGGCGGCGCGGGAATGGTGGAGGGCGGTGGTGGCGATGACGTGGCAGCACCAGATAGGGCGGAGCGAGGTGGCCAGAGGACATGTCCGGCTCGGGCGGACATGTCCGGCTCGGGCGGACATGTCCGGCTCGGGCGGACGTGTCCGGCGGCGCGAGGATGAAGATGGCTAGGGTTAGACCGAGAATTTGGAAGGGGGATGCACATTTATAGGTAGAGGGAGCTAGGAGAGTCCAAATGGGGTGCGGTTTTCGGCCACGCGATCGTGATCGAACGGCCGAGAGAATGGAGGGGGTTTGGATGGGTTAGTGGGCTGATTTGGAGGGGTGTTGGGCTGCAAGACAAAAGAGGCTTTTACGGTTACCCGGTTAACCATTGGAGTATCAAACGGACTCCGAATGGCACGAAACTTGACAGGCGGTCTACTGGTGGTGTACCAAGGCCGCTTGGCAAACCTCGGGCCATTCCGAGAACGTTTAACACCCGCACACAACAGGAGACAAAAGGGGGACGCCGGAGGACATAGGAGTGCCAGATCGCAAAACGGACAACGGGGAAAATGCTCGGATGCGTGAGACGAACACGTATGCAAAATGAAATGCACATGATGACATGATAAAATGCAACACGCAAGAAAATGACATGGCAACGACGGTGAATAACTGGCAGACACCTGGCGCATCGGATCCGGGGCGTTACACTGTCTCTCCCACTTTAGTTGGAGCGGATTCGATGAAAAGGGTCCTTATGAAGGGTAAATAGAAGTTGGCAAATCACGTTGTGGCTTTAACGTAGGTAAGAAAATGTTCTTGCTAGATCACCTATAGAAGCCACGTAAAAACTTGCAACAACAATTAGAGGACGTCTAACTTGTTTTTGCAGCAAGTGTTTTGTGATGTGATATGGCCAAAGGATGTGATGAATAATATATGTGATGTATGAGATGATCATGTTCTTGTAATAGGAATCACGACTTGCATGTCGATGAGTATGACAACCGGCAGGAGCCATAGGAGTTGTCTTTATTTTTTGTATGACCTGCGCGTCATTGAAGAACGCCATGTAAATTACTTTACTTTATTGCTAAACGCGTTAGCCATAGAAGTAGAAGTAGTCGTTGGCGTGACAACTTCATGAAGACACGATGATGGAGATCATGGTGTCATGCCGGTGACGAAGATGATCATGGCGCCCCGAAGATGGAGATAGAAGGAGCAATATGATATTGGCCATATCATGTCACTATTTGATTGCATGTGATGTTTATCATGTGTTTCATCTTGTTTACTTAGAACGACGGTAGTAAATAAGATGATCCCTCATAATAATTTCAAGAAAAGTTGTAACGCCCCGGATTCGATGCGCCAGGTGTCTGCCAGTTATCCGCCGTCATTGCCATGTCATGTGCTTGCGTGTTGCACTTTGCCATGTCATCATCTGCATTTCATATCATGTCATCTTGTGCATTTCATCTTGCATGCATGTTCATCTCATGCATCCGAGCATTTTCCCCGTTGTCCGTTTTGCCATCCGGCACTCCTATGTTCCCCGGCGTCCCCTTTTGTCTCTCGTTGTGAGCGGGTGTTAAACTTTCTTAGAATGGCCCGAGGTTTGCAAAGCGGCCTTGGTACAGCACCGGTAGACCGCCTGTCAAGTTTCGTGCCATTTGGAGGTCGTTTGATACTCCAACGGTTAACCGGGTAACCGTAAAGCCTTCTTTTGTTGCAGCCCAACACCCCTTCCAAAGTGGCCCAAAACCCATCTAACTCCCCTCCATGCTCTCGGTCGTTCGATCATAATCGCGTGGCCGAAAACCGCTCCTCATTTGGACTCTCCTAGCTCCCTCTACCTATAAATTAGCCCCCTCCCCCGAATTTGCGGTCCAAACCCTAGATCCATCCCTTCCGCGCCGCCGGACATGTCCGCCAGGCGATCGGACGTGTCCGCCCCGCCTCCCTGGACCAATCGCCAGCCGCCACGTGTCCCCGTCGCCTCTCGCGCCG
>NC_057801.1:494384706-494391235 GCF_018294505.1 Triticum aestivum | reverse complement strand
CGCCGGCGCGCCGCCCGACCCCGCCTGCCGTGGCCTCCTCCGCCTCTCCGCCGTGCCCTCCGCCTCCCGGGGCCGCCGCCGCCGCCTTCACCGCCTCGCTGGCGCCTCCTCCGGCCGGATCCATGGCCGGGCCGGCCGGATCCAGCTTTCCCCATCTCCGGCGACGACTTCGGTGACCCCTCCGGCGAACCTCGTAAACCGCGCAAAACTGGAGGTTGCCCCGATTCCTCTAAGTCCCTAGTTTTTCTTATTATCATGCCATGTTGATCATGCTGTATCTCTCCATCCGTGGCTCCGTTTCGTGCGTATAATATGTAAAATTGTTCGCCTCGACGAGTACTTCATTTAGTTCCATTGCATTATTTTCATTTGAGCTCATCTTGATGCCCGAAATGCTGTTGGAAGAGTGCATATTGATGTTAATCTGCTGAAACTGTTATAACTTGCTCATTTGTCATTTTTGCCATGTTTGATGTGTGCATCCTATGAGGTTGATGTCTACATGTATGTTGATCTATGCCATGCCATCTTTCCAGGGGTGCCAACCATGTATTTTTGTGAGTTGTGTGCTGAGTGTATCAAGCTTGCTAAGTAGGGTAGTTGCTGTTGCTGTTTTCCTGACAGATTCTGTTATATTTTGTTGCTATGTTAACATGCTTCTACTAATCATTCTATGCATATTCTGGAGATGTTCTATAAACATGTTTTGATCTACATGTCATGATCTATTCATTCATGCCCTTGGTTGCAATTATAGCCTGCTGGAACATGTTGTTATCTTGCTCCAAAGTTGCTTGATAATGTTGCTGTCAACCTGTTAACATTAAGTTCACTAGTTCCCATGTGTTTTGCTAGTGTTCCATGCACCCTATGAACTTGCTCTTGCCATGCTTAACTTCACAAACATGAATTCTTACTGTTGGTTGCCTTGCCATGCCATGTATTTCTCTGTGGTGAGTGGTTCAAGCTCACCAACATGCCTACTTATTATTGTTCCTGCCATGTATGAATCTATAATATAACTTGCCATGTTTACATGGGTGCCATCATATCTTCTGATCCTTTTTGGCTTATGGTCAGTAAGGGACTTTTGATCTATGCAATTAGTAGATTCATGCCATGCTTTTGTTTGCCATGTTAAGTTCCTGTAACATGTTGTTTGATAGCTCTAAACATTGCAACCTGATGTTATTTCCTGCCAAGTCTGAAACTGTTATAATTTGCAATCTTCCCATGTCCTTTTGAGCATGTTCTAGTTGTTTCTGGAGATAGCTCAGTGTTCATGTCTTGTTATGCTTTACCTGTACTTCATGCCCATGCCTTTTGTTATCATTTTTTGGATGCTGTAGCTTGTTGTTTTGATGCTTGTAAGATGCCTAGTTGCTGTTATGGACAGATTGTTGCTATGACTTGTATAGAGTGTATGTGTTGCACCGTTGCTCCGTTTTGGGTGTGCTCTATATGAAACTTGCTTGATTTTGCATGTTGTTTCATATTATCATGTTGTATCCTTGTTTTGAGGTGTTTGCTTGATGTTTGTAAGCATTTTGCATCAATGCCATGCTTAACTTGTTTTGCTCATATCTTCTAGGCCGTAGCTCCGAATCTAATGAACTTTATATGTAACTTGATTAGATTTTCGTGTAGATCATGTTGGTGCCTCTTAACTTGCTGTTTAACAACTTGAACATAAGGTTTATTCAGTTCTGGACTAATTTCAAAATTTGCATATGAGGACTTACCGGAATTGTTATATGTTGTTCCCGGCCTCATTTAAACTTGCCTTGATGTGTTGTTCTTGTTTGCATCATCTCTTGCCATGAGTAGCCTCATGTAGCCTTGTCATGCATCATGCTTGTTGTGCATCATGTCTTGTTCATGTGTGTTGTGTTTACCATGTTGTGTGCTTCTTCTCGATAGTTCCCGTTTCGTTGCGATCGTGAGGATGCGTTCGTCTACGTGTGGTTCGTCTTCGTGGCTTCATCTTCTTCATGGACTCGTTCTTCTTCCTTGCGGGATTTCAGGTAGGATGACCGCTACCCTGGATCTCACTACTATCATTGCTATGCTAGTTGCTTCGTTCTATTGCTATGCTGCGTTACCTATCATTTGCTCTTCAAGCGTCCCAAATTGCCATGAACCTCTAACCTTTGACACCATTCCTAGCAAACCGTTGTTTGGCTATGTTACTGCTTTTGCTCAGCCCCTCTTATAGCGTTGCTAGTTGCAGGTGAAGTTGAAGATTTCTCCATGGTGGTCAGGGTTATGTTGGGATATCACAATATCTCTTATATTATTAATGCATCTATATACTTGGTAAAGGGTGGAAGGCTCGGCCTTATGCCTAGTGTTTTGTTCCACTCTTGCCGCCCTAGTTTCCGTCGTACCGGTGTTATGTTCCCGGATTTTGTGTTCCTTACACGGTCGGGTGATTTATGGACCCCCCTGACAGTTCGCTTTGAATAAAACTTGTCCAGCAAGGCCCAACCTTGGTTTTACCATTTGCCTCACCACCACCTACTTTTTCCCTTGGGAGTCGCTCTCTCGAGGGTCATCTTTATTTTAGCCCCCTCGGGCCAGTGCTTGTCTAAGTGCTGGTTCGAACCGAGTAGACTGCGGGGCCCCCTCGGGGCAACTCGAGGTCTGGTTTTACTCGTAGGATGTCTCATCCGGTGTTGCCCTGAGAACGAGATATGTGCAGCTCCTATCGGGATTGTCGGCGCATCGGGCGGCTTTGCTGGTCTTGTTTTACCATTGTCGAAATGTCTTGTAAACCGGGATTCCGAGACTGATCGGGTCTTCCTGGGAGAAGGTCTATTCCTTCGTTGATCGCGAGAGCTTGTCATGGGCTAAGTTGGGACACCCCTGCAGGGTATAAACTTTCGAGAGCCGTGCCCGCGGTTATGTGGCAGATGGGAATTTGTTAATGTCCGGTTGTAGATAACTTGACACCAGATCCGAATTAAAACGCATCAACCGCGTGTGTAGCCGTGATGGTCTCTTTTCGGCAGAGTCCAGGAAGTGAACAGGGTTTCTGGGTTATGTTTGACGTAAGTAGGAGTTCAGGATCACCTCTTGATCATTGTTAGCTTCACGACCGTTCCTTTGTTCCTCTTCTCGCTCTCTTTTGCGTATGTTAGCCACCATACTTGCTTAGTCGCTGCTGCAACCTCACCACTTTACCCCTTCCTTTCCCATTAAGCTTTGCTAGTCTTGATACCCATGGTAATGGGATTGCTGAGTCCTCGTGGCTCACAGATTACTACAACAACAGTTGCAGGTACAGGTTATGCGATGTTCATGACGCGAGAGCGATGTTTGCTTGGTTGGAGTTATTCTTCTGCTTCTTCTTCGATCAAGGGATAGGTTCCAGGTCGGCAGCCTGGGCTAGCCGGGTGGATATTGTTTGAGTTTCTGCTTGTGTTTCATCCGTAGTCGGATGGTGCTCTTATGTATGATGATGTTGTATTCGTGTGGCATTGTTTGCCTTATGTATGTATCCCCATCTATTATGTAATGTTGATGTAATGATATCCACCTTGCAAAAGCGTTTCAATATGCGGGTCTATCCTTGGTGGGACCTTCGAGTTCCTTTTGGATAGGGTCGCATATTGGGCGTGACAAGTTGGTATCAGAGCCTCGACCGACCCTAGGAGCCCCCTTGATTGATCGTGTAGTTTGGCCGTTCTTGAGTCTAGTAGAAAACTGTTTTCGGAGTCTAGTTTTATCGGAGAGTAGGAATTCTTTTTACTCCTCAGCCCCTTCGTCGCTCTGGTGAGGAATCTTGACGTAGGTGTTTTGAACTACTCCTGTTCCCTTTCAAATTTTTCTTTAGGATCACGCAGTTGGTTTTCCGATCATTGGTTCTCAGCTCTTTTCATCCGGTGCATTTCTCATCAAGTTGACTCAAACCTCTGTCTTTGGGAGATCAATCCTCACCTCTTTTCGATCGATGTTGTTTCCCTCTCCGAAGCTGTCCTTGTTTTTCCCACCCGCCCTCCCTTCTTCTTCTCGAATCCGGAGTCCGTAATCGAGTACCCATTCTACTCATGCGAAGTTTTTGCTTTCTATCCTCAAGGTTTTCAACCGGAGTTTTCTCTTCAAGATATTCGTCGATTTCCCCTTCCGAGTTTCTTTTGTTTTCCCGCCCTCCCACCCTCTTCTTCCCGGAGCTTGAGTCTTTTTCGACCATCAATTTCATTCGTGTGGAACCTCTTCAGTCTTTCATCAATTATTTCAACCAGTGAATTCTCGTCTCGTTCGTCATTCTTCATACCTTTCTTTTTCCGGGGGATTCGATTCAAGTTTTCTGGGTTGATCACATTCTTTTCCTTTCGTAAAGTGTTCACCTTGCTCGTTCGCCTCTCGCCAGTTAATCCTTCCGGAGTGCTCAAGGCATCTCAAGAGATTTGTCTGTGTTTGAATTAATTCGAGGTCGCCACCTCATTCAAATATTTCAATTGTTCCGGTGCATCATCTATCTGTTCAACAATCCTTTCCAACGGTGTTTTCTTAGTGGGCCCTAACCCACAGGTCTTTTCCCAGAATCTTACCTGACTCTTCTAATTCCCCCGGAGTTATTCTCAAATTCTTTTCAAAGTGTGATGTAAGAATGAATTTCATCAGTCACATGCTTTTCCAAGATCTCTTTCAAATCATTCCATTGTTGGCTCAACCTCTTTGTTTTTCATTCTCCCGAAGTATCTCAGTAATTTTGGTGGTGTTTCTCGTCGTCGTTTGAAGACCAAAGAAGAGTTTTTTCCTCTAAATCTTGTCCGTTCCCCGGAGATTCACGGTGCTAGCTCGATGTTATCCTATCAAATTGTTTCAAGTCATGCAAATTCTTTTCATCTATCCGGAGCATTTCAGGAGTTGCTTTCTCTCTCGAGCATCCGGAGGCCATCTTTTCGGAAGATTTCTTCATTCTAAGTTTTCAGATTGGTTCTCCAATTATTCTATATCGGTGCCCTCTCGTTCGTCTCAATATTCTCCTGGTGCTTCGTTCAAGTGTTATTTAATCAGCTCATGATCTCTTTGTTCTTTTGCATCTAAATCCCCTCTATCATATTTGTTCTTTTAATTCTTCCCGGTGATTCATACTCTTTCATCAGTCTTTTCCGAATTCTTCCGGTGGTTTGTTCAAGATTCTTTTTCCTTGTTTATCATATTAATTCATTCGATCTTTCAATCCTACCGGTGGTTCATGAAGACCTTCTTCAAGTTGGCGCCATATCTCTTCTCAATCCTTTTCAAGAAGAATAAGTAGTATGCAAAAATCCATTGTTTGTCATCAATTTAATTTGATGAAGGATATAAGCATACAATAAATCTTATTCTTATTTCATCCAAATGATTAATCCCTTTCTTCGGAGTTTGTTCTTGGGAAAAAAATTCTACTTCCAAGTGTTTTCATCTTTTCTTTTCCGGAGTTCCAAGTTTTCCGCATTATCGTCGCGAGGCTCCATCTAAATCATCGCAAAGCTTTAATCTTATTCTCATCATCCTTTTGTCACCGGAGTTCTTCATGGTGGTTCTTCATGCTTTAATTCTTTCTTTAAGAGTTCATCAAGTATCATTCCATCCTCTCAAGTTCATGTTCTAATCCTTCCATTTTCAGCAGGAGTGCTGCCTAAGTCCTTTCAAGTCTTATCCATTTCTTTTCTCATTCTAACCACTCCGGTTAGAACGAGTTGTTTCTTAGTCTATCTGATTCTGTGAGTTTTTGATTCTTGTCAGTCTCGTCGTTCCTTTCTTCTTCTCGAGTGCTCTCGATTCTTTGCCTCTTCTCTTGAGTTCTTGTTTCACCTCATCGCTTTTCCCTTCCGTCTCGGTCCTAAGATCTCGGGACGAGATCTCTTGTTGGTGGAGGAGTGTTGTAACGCCCCGGATTCGATGCGCCAGGTGTCTGCCAGTTATTCACCGTCGTTGCCATGTCATGTGCTTGCGTGTTGCACTTTGCCATGTCATCATCTGCATTTCATATCATGTCATCTTGTGCATTTCATCTTGCATGCATGTTCATCTCATGCATCCGAGCATTTTCCCCGTTGTCCGTTTTGCCATCCGGCACTCCTATGTTCCCCGGCGTCCCCTTTTGTCTCTCGTTGTGAGCAGGTGTGAAAATTTCTCGGAATGGCCCGAGGTTTGCCAAGCGGCCTTGGTATAGCACTGGTAGACCGCCTGTCAAGTTTCGTGCCATTTGGAGGTCGTTTGATACTCCAACGGTTAACCGGGTAACCGTAAAGCCTTCTTTTGTTGCAGCCCAACACCCCTTCCAAAGTGGCCCAAAACCCATCTAACTCCCCTCCATGCTCTCGGTCGTTCGATCACGATCGCGTGGCCGAAAACCGCTCCTCATTTGGACTCTCCTAGCTCCCTCTACCTATAAATTAGCCCCTCCCCCGAATTTGCGGTCCAAACCCTAGATCCATCCCTTCCGCGCCGCCGGACATGTCCGCCCGGCGACCGGACGTGTCCGCCTCGCCTCCCCGAACCAATCTCCAGCCGCCACATGTCCCTGTCGCCTCTC
>NC_057801.1:494368030-494384250 GCF_018294505.1 Triticum aestivum | reverse complement strand
GGCCGCGGCCTCCTCCGCCTCTCCGCCGTGCCCTCCGCCTCCCGGGGCCGCCGCCGCCGCCTTCACCGCCTCGCCGGCGCCTCCTCCGGCCGGATCCGTGGCCGGGCCGGCCGGATCCAGCTTTCCCCATCTCCGGCGACGACTTCGGTGACCCCTCCGGCGAACCTCGTAAACCGCGCAAAACTGGAGGTTGCCCCGATTCCTAAGTCCCTAGTTTTTCTTATTATCATGCCATGTTCATCATGCTGTATCTCTGCATCCATGGCTCCGTTTCGTGCGTATAATATGTCAAATTGTTCGCCTCGACGAGTACTTCATTTCATTCCATTGCATCATTTTCATTTGAGCTCATCTTGATGCCCTAAATGTTGTTGGAAGAGTGCATGTTGATGTTAATCTGCTGAAACTGTTATAACTTGCTCATTTGTCATTTTTGCCATGTTTGATGTGTGCATCCTATGAGGTTGATGTCTACATGTATGTTGATCTATGCCATGCCATCTTTCCAGGGGTGCCAACCATGTATTTTTGTGAGTTGTGTGCTGAGTGTATCAAGCTTGCTAAGTAGGGTAGTTGCTGTTGCTGTTTTCCTGACAGATTCTGTTATATTTTGCTGCTATGTTAACATGCTTCTACTAATCATTCTATGCATAATCTGGAGATATTCTATAAACATGTTTTGATCTACATGTCATGATCTATCCATTCATGCCCTTGGTTGCAATTATAGCCTGCTGGAACATGTTGTTATCTTGCTCCAAAGTTGCTTGATAATGTTGCTGTCAACCTGTTAACATTAAGTTCACTAGTTCCCATGTGTTTTGCCAGTGTTCGATGCAACCTATGAACTTGCTCTTGCCATGCTTAACTTTACAAACATGCCTTCTTACTGTTGGTTGCCTTGGCATGCCATGTATTGCTCTGTGGTGAGTGGTTCAAGCTCACCAACATGCCTACTTATTATTGTCCCTGCCATGTATGAATCTGTAATATAACTTGCCATGTTTACATGGGTGCCATCATATCTTCTGATCCTTTTTGGCTTATGGTCAGTAAGGGACTTTTGATCTATGCAATTAGTAGATTCATGCCATGCTTTTGTTTGCCATGTTAAGTTCCTGTAACATGTTGTTTGATAGCTCTAAACATTGCAACCTGATGTTATTTCCTGCTAAGTCTGAAACTGTTATAGTTTGCAATCTTCCCATGTCCTTTTGAGCATGTTCTAGTTGTTTCTAGAGATAGCTCAGTGTTCATGTCTTGTTATGCTTTACCTGTACTTCATGCCCATGCCTTTAGTTATCATGTTGAGATGCTGTATCTTGTTGTTTTGATGCTTGTAAGATGCCTAGTTGCTGTTATGGACAGATTGTTGCTATGACTTGTATAGAGTGTATGTGTTGCACCGTTGCTCCGTTTTGGGTGTGCTCTATATGAAACTTGCTTGATTTTGCATGTTGTTTAATATTATCATGTTGCATCATTGTTTTGAGGTGTTTGCTTGATGTTTGTATGCATTTTGCATCAATGCCATGCTTAACTTGGTTTACTCATATCTTTTAGGCCGTAGCTCCGAATCTAATGAACTTTATATGTAACTTGACTAGATTTTCGTGTAGATCATGTTGGTGCCTCTTAACTTGCTGTTTAACAACTTGAACATAAGGTTTATTCAGTTCTGGACCAATTTCGAAATTTGCATATGAGGACTTACCGGAATTGTTATATGTTGTTCACGGCCTCATTTAAACTTGCCTTGATGTGTTGTTCTTGTTTGCATCATCTCTTGCCATGAGTAGCCTCATGTAGCCTTGTCATGCATCATGCTTGTTGTGCATCATGTCTTGTTCATGTGTGGTGTGTTTACCATGTTGTGTGCTTCTTCTCGATAGTTTCCGTTTCGTTGCGATCGTGAGGATGCGTTCGTCTACGTGTGGTTCGTCTTTGTGGATTCATCTTCTTCATGGACTCGTTCTTCTTCCTTGCGGGATTTCAGGCAAGATGACCGCTACCTTGGATCTCACTACTATCATTGCTATGCTCGTTGCTTCGTTCTATCGCTATGCTGCGTTACCTATCATTTGCTCTTCAAGCCTCCCAAATTGCCATGAACCTCTAACCTTTGACACCATTCCTAGCAAACCGTTGTTTGGCTATGTTACCGCTTTTGCTCAGCCCCTCTTATAGCTTTGCTAGTTGCAGGTGAAGTTGAAGATTTCTCCATGGTGGTCAGGGTTATGTTGGGATATCACAATATCTCTTATATTATTAATGCATCTATATACTTGGTAAAGGGTGGAAGGCTCGGCCTTATGCCTGGTGTTTTGTTCCACTCTTGCCGCCCTAGTTTCCGTCATACTGGTGTTATGTTCCTGGATTTTGCGTTCCTTACACGGTCGGGTGATTTATGGGACCCCCCCTGACAGTTCGCTTTGAATAAAACTTGTCCAGCAAGGCCCAACCTTGGTTTTACCGTTTGCCTCACCACCACCTACTTTTTCCCTTGGGAGTCGCTCTCTCGAGGGTCATCTTTATTTTAGCCCCCCCGGGCCAGTGCTTGTCTATGTGCTGGTTCGAACCGAGTAGACTGCAGGGCCCCCTCAGGGCAGCTCGAGGTCTGGTTTTACTCGTAGGATGTCTCATCCGGTGTTGCCCTGAGAACGAGATATGTGCAGCTCCTATCGGGATTGTCGGCGCATCAGGCGGCTTTGCTGGTCTTGTTTTACCATTGTCGAAATGTCTTGTAAACCGGGATTCCGAGACTGATCGGGTCTTCCTGGGAGAAGGTCTATTCCTTCGTTGATCGCGAGAGCTTGTCATGGGCTAAGTTGGGACACCCCTGCAGGGTATAAACTTTCGAGAGCCGTGCCCGCGGTTATGTGGCAGATGGGAATTTGTTAATGTCCGGTTGTAGATAACTTGACACCAGATCCGAATTAAAATGCATCAACCGCGTGTGTTGCCGTGATGGTCTCTTTTCGGCGGAGTCCGGGAAGTGAACACGGTTTCTGGGTTACGTTTGACATAAGTAGGAGTTCAGGATCACCTCTTGATCATTGTTAGCTTCACGGCCGTTCCTTTGTTCCTCTTCTCGCTCTCTTTTGCGTATGTTAGCCACCATACTTGCTTAGTCGCTGCTGTAACCTCACCACTTTACCCCTTCCTTTCCCATTAAGCTTTGCTAGTCTTGATACCCATGGTAATGGGATTGCTGAGTCCTCGTGGCTCACAGATTACTACAACAACAGTTGCAGGTATAGGTTATGCGATGTTCATGATGCGAGAGCGATGTTTGCTTGGATGGAGTTATTCTTCGATCAGGGGATAGGTTCCAGGTCGGCAGCCTGGGCTAGCAGGGTGGATATTGTTTGAGTTTCTTCTTGTGTTTCATCCGTAGTCGGATGGTGCTCTTATGTATGATGATGTTGTATTTGTGTGGCATTGTTTGCCTTATGTATGTATCCCCATCTATTATGTAATGTTGATGTAATGATATCCACCTTGCAAAAGCATTTCAATATGCGGGTCTATCCTTGGTGGGACCTTCGAGTTCCTTTTGGATAGGGTCGCATATTGAGCGTGACAAAAGTGTTCCCCCTAACTATGCACCATTGCGAAGGTTCGTTGTTTCGAAGCACCACGTGATGATCGGGTGTGATAGATCCTAACGTTCGAATACAATGGGTGTAAGCCAGATTTACACACGCAATACACTTAGGTTCACTTGACGAGCCTAGCATGTACAGACATGGCCTCGGAACACGGAAGACCGAAAGGTCGAACATGAGTCGTATAGAAGATACGATCAACATGAAGATGTTCACCGATGATGACTAGTCCGTCTCACGTGATGATCGGACACGGGCTAGTTGACTCGGATCATGGATCACTTAGATGACTAGAGGGATGTCAATCTGAGTGGGAGTTCATTATTTTTATTAGATGAACTTAATTATCATGAACTTAGTCTAAAATCTTTGCAATATGTCTTGTAGATCAAATGGCCCACGCTAATGTTGCCCTCAACTTCAACGCGTTCCTAGAGAAAACCAAGCTGAAAGACAATGGCGGCAACTATATGGACTGGGTCCGGAACTTGAGGGTCATCCTCATAGCTGCCAAGAAAGCATATGTCCTAGATGCACCGCTAGGTGAAGCACCCATTTTCCCAGCAACTCAAGACGTTATGAACGCCTGGCAGTCGCGTAGTGATGATTACTCCCTGGTTCAGTGCGGCATGCTTTACAGCTTAGAACCGGGGCTCCAAAAGCGTTTTGAGAAGCACGGAGCATATGAGATGTTCCAAGAGCTGAGAATGGTTTTCCAAGCTCACACCCGGGTCGAGAGATATGAAGTCTCCGACAAGTTCTACAGTTGTAAGATGGAGGAGAATGGTTCTGTTAGCAAGCACATACTCAAAATGTCTGGGTTGCACAACCGCTTATCTCAAGTGGGAGTTAATCTCCTGGATGACGCGGTGGTCGACAGAATCCTCCAGTCGCTCCCACCAAGCTACAAGAGCTTTGTGATGAACTTCAATATGCAGGTGATGGAAAAGACCATTCCTGAGGTATATTCAATGCTGAAATCAGCGGAGGTGGAGATCAAAAAGGAACATCAAGTGTTGATGGTGAATAAAAGCACTAAGTTCTAGAAAGGCAAGGGTAAGAACTTCAAGAAGGACGGCAAGGGAGCTGCCGCGCCCGGTAAGCCAGTTGCCGGGAAGAAGTCAAGTAATGGACCAAAGCCTGAAACTGAGTGCTTTTATTGCACGGGAAGCGGACACTGGAAGCGGAACTGCCCCAAGTACTTAGCGAACAAGAAGGCCGGCAAAACCAAAGGTATATGTGATATACATGTAATTGATGTGTACCTTACCAGTGCTCGTAGTAGCTCCTGGGTATTTGATACCGGTGCGGTTGCTCATATTTGTAACTCAAAGCAGGAGCTGCGGAATAAGCGAAGACTGGCAAAGGACAAGGTGACGATGCGCATCGGGAATGGTTCCAAGGTCGATGTGATCGCCGTCGGCACGCTACCTCTACATTTACCTACGGGATTAGTTTTGAACCTCAATAATTGTTATTTAGTACCAGCTTTGAGCATGAACATTGTATCTGGATCTCGTTTAATTCGAGATGGCTACTCATTTAAATCCGAGAATAATGGTTGTTCTATTTATATGAGTGATATGTTTTATGGTCATGCCCCGCTGGTGAATGGTTTATTCTCAATGAATCTCGAGCGTAATGTTACACATATTCATAGTGTGAATACTAAAAGATGTAAAGTTGATAACAATAGTCCCACATACTTGTGGCACTGCCGCCTTGGTCACATTGGTGTCAAGCGCATGAAGAAGCTCCATGCTGATGGACTTTTGGAGTCTCTAGATTATGAATCATTTGACACATGCGAGCCATGCCTCATGGGCAAGATGACCAAGACTCCGTTCTCCGGAACAATGGAGCGAGCAACCAACTTATTGGAAATCATACATACTGATGTGTGCGGTCCAATGAGTGTTGAAGCTCGTGGAGGATATCGTTATGTTCTCACTCTCACCGATGACTTGAGTATATATGGGTATGTTTACTTGATGAAACACAAGTCTGAGACCTTTGAAAAGTTCAAGGAATTTCAGAATGAGGTAGAGAATCAACGTGACCGAAAGATAAAGTTCTTACGATCAGATCATGGGGGTGAATATTTAAGTCACGAATTTGGTACGCACTTAAGGAAATGTGGAATCGTTTCACAACTCACGCCGCTTGGAACACCTCAGCGAAATGGTGTGTCCTAACATCATAATCGCACTCTATTGGATATGGTGCGATCTATGATGTCACTTACTGATACCGCTATCATTTTGGGGATACGCTCTAGAGACAGCTACATTCACTTTAAATAGGACACCGTCTAAATCCGTTGAGACGACACCGTATGAATTATGGTTTGGAAAGAAACCTAAGCTGTCGTTTCTAAAAGTTTGGGGATACGATGCTTATGTCAAGAAACTTCAACCTAAGAAGCTCGAACCCAAGTCGGAAAAATGCGTCTTCATAGGATACCCTAAGGAAACCATTGGGTATACTTTCTACTTAAGATCCGAGGGCAAGATCTTTCTTGCCAAGAACGGGTCCTCTGGAGAAAGAGTTTCTCTCGAAAGAATTAAGTGGGAGGAAAGTGGAACTTGATGAAGTACTACCTCTTGAACCGGTAAGTAGCGCAGATCAGGAAGATGTTCCTGTGGTGCCTGCTCCGACAAGAGAGGAGGTTAATGATGATGATCAAGATACTTCGGATCAAGCTCTTACTGAACTTTGAAGGTCCACAAGGACACATTCCGCACCGGAGTGGTACGGTAACCCTGTCTTAGAAATTAGGTTGTTAGACAACGGTGAACCTTCGAACTATGAAGAAGCGATGGCGGGCCCAGATTCCAACAAATGGCTTGAAGCCATGCAATCCGAGATAGGATCCATGTATGAAAACAAAGTGTGGACTTTAACAGACTTGCCCGATGATCGGCGAGCAATAGAAAACAAATGGATCTTTAAGAAGAAGACGGACGCAGATGGTAATGTTACCATATATAAAGCTCGACTTGTCGCTAAGGGTTATCGACAAGTTCAAGGGATTGACTACGATGAGACATTCTCTCCCGTAGCGAAGCTGAAATCTGTCCGAATCATGTTAGCAATTGCCGCATACTATGATTATGAGATATGGCAAATGGACGTCAAAATGGCATTCCTTAACGGTCACCTTAAGGAAGAACTGTATATGATGCAGCCGGAAGGTTTTGTCGACCCTAAGAATGCTAACAAGGTATGCAAGCTCCAGCGCTCCATCTATGGGCTGGTGCAAGCATCTCGGAGTTGGAACATTCTCTTTAATGAGATGATTAAAGTGTTTGGGTTTATGCAGACTTATGGAGAAGCCTGCGTTTACAAGAAAGTGAGTGGGAGCTCTGTAGCATTTCTCATATTATATGTGGATGACATACTTTTGATGGGAAACGATATAGAACTTTTGGACAGCATAAAGGCCTACTTGAATAAGTGTTTTTCAATGAAGGACCTTGGAGAAGCTTCTTACATATTAGGTATCAAAATCTATAGAGATAGATCAAGACGCCTCATAGGTCTTTCACAAAGCACATACCTTGATAAGATATTGAAGAAGTTCAATATGGATCAGTCCAAGAAGGGGTTCTTGCCTGTGTTGCAAGGTGTGAAATTGAGCTCAGCTCAATGCCCGACCACGGTAGAAGATAGAGAAAAGATGAGTGTCGTCCCCTATGCCTCAGCCATAGGATCTATCATGTATGCCATGACCTGTACCAGTCCTGATATAAACCTTGCCGTAAGTTTGGTAGGAAGTTACCAAAGTAATCCCGGCAGGAACACTGGACAGCGGTCAAGAACATTCTTAAGTACCTGAAAAGGACTAAGGACATGTTTCTCGTATATGGAGGTGACGAAGAGCTCGTCGTAAAGGGTTATGTCAACGCTAGCTTTGACACAGATCTGGATGACTCGAAGTCACAAACCGGATACGTGTATATTTTGAATGGTGGGGCAGTAAGCTGGTGCAGTTGCAAGCAGAGCGTCGTGGCGGGATCTACATGTGAAGCGGAGTACATGGCAGCCTCGGAGGCAGAACATGAAGCAATCTGGGTGAAGGAGTTCATCACCGACCTAGGAGTCATACCCAATGCGTCGGGGCCGATTACACTCTTCTGTGACAACACTGGAGCTATTGCACTTGCCAAGGAGCCCAGGTTTCACAAGAAGACCAGGCACATCAAGCGTCGCTTCAACTCCATCCGTGAAAATGTTCAAGATGGAGACATAGATATTTGTAAAGTACATACGGACCTGAATGTAGCAGATCCATTGACTAAACCTCTCCCTAGAGCAAAACATGATCAACACCAGGACGCAATGGGTGTTCGATACATCACAATGTAAGTAGATTATTGACTCTAGTGCAAGTGGGAGACTATTGGAAATATGCCCTGGAGGCAATAATAAATGGTTATTATTATATTTCTTTGTTCATGATAACTGTATTATCCGGAATCGTAATACACGTGTGCATACATAGACCACAACATGTCCCTATTAAGCCTCTAGTTCACTAGCTCGTTCATCAACAGATAGTCATGGTTTCCTGACTATGGGCATTGGATGTCATTGATAACGGGATCCCATCATTAGGAGAGTGATGTGATGGACAAGACCCAATCCTAAGCATAGCTCAAAGATCGTGTAGTTCATTTAGCTAGAGCTTTTCCAAGTGTCAAGTATCATTTCCTTAGACCATGAGATTGTGCAACTCCTGGATACCGTAGGAGTGCTTTGGGTGTGCCAAATGTCACAACGTAACTGGGTGGCTATAAAGGTGCACTACGGGTATCTCCGAAAGTGTCTGTTGGGTTGGCACGAATCGAGACTGGGATTTGTCACTCCGTATGATGGAGAGGTATCTCTGGGCCCACTCGGTAATGCATCATCAAAATGAGCTCAATGTGACCAAGTGTCTGGTCAAAGGATCATGCATTACGGTACGAGTAAAGTGACTTTCCGGTAACGAGACTGAACGAGGTGTTGGGATACCGACGATCGAGTCTCGGGCAAGTAACGTACCGATTGACAAAGGGAATTGTATACGGGATTGATTGAATCCTTGACATCGTGGTTCATCCGATGAGATCATCGAGGAGCATGTGGGAGCCAACATGGGTATCCAGATCCCGCTGTTGGTTATTGACCTGAGAGGCGTCTCGGTCATGTCTGCATGTCTCCCGAACCCGTAGGGTCTACACACTTAAGGTTCTGTGACGCTAGGATTGTAGAGATATGAATATGCAGTAACCCGAAAGTTGTTCGGAGTCTCGGATGAGATCCTGGACGTCACGAGGAGTTCCGGAATGGTCCGGAGGTGAAGAATTATATATAGGAAGTGCTGTTTCGGCCATCGGGAAAGTTTCGGGGGTCACCGGTATTGTACCGGGACCACCGGAAGGGTCCCGGGGGTCCACCGGGTGGGGCCACCTATCCCGGAGTGCCCCATGGGCTGAAGTGGGAGGGGAACCAGCCCCTGGTGGGCTGGTGCGCCCCCCCCCCCATTAGGCCCCCCCTGCGCCTAGGGTTGGGAACCCTAGGGGAGGGGGCGCCTCCACTTGCCTTGGGGGGCAAGGCTCCCCCCTTGGCCGCCGCCCCCCTGGGGACCCTATATAAAGAGGGGGGGGGGCAGGGCCGCTGCACCTTTGCACATGGCGCCTCCCTTCCCCCTTGCTACACCTCTCCCTCCCGCAGACGCTTGGCGAAGCCCTGCCGGATCCCCGCTGCATGCACCACCACGCCGTCGTGCTGCTGGATCTTCATCAACCTCTCCTTCCCCCTTGCTGGATCAAGAAGAAGGAGACATCATGCTGACCGTACGTGTCTTGAACGCGGAGGTGCCATCCGTTTGGCGCTAGGATCTCCAGTGATTTGGATCACGACGAGTACGACTCCTTCAACCCCGTTCTCTTGAACGCTTCCGCTCGCGATCTACAAGGGTATGTAGATGCACTCCTCTCTCTCGTTGCTGGATAAACTCCTAGATTGATCTTGGTGAACGTAGGAAAATTTTTATTTTATGCAACGTTCACCAACAGCACCGACATCTAGCAATGAGTGTGTGTGAACATGAATGTAATGTCGGTGGGAAATACGTACTCCCCCAAGCTTAGGCTTTTGGCCTAAGTTGGTCTATTGCCAGGGATAGACTGGCGGGTACCCGTAGGTGTAGCTGGAGTCGTACTGTGATGCAGCGGCTATCGCCACCTGAGCTGCAGCGTGGCGTCGAGCAGCCTCCGCTCTCCTTTCGTACTCATCTGCCTCCTCTCTGGTAATAATGTATCTTCCTTTTGTCTGAAAATCAAAGAAGGCAGGAGCAGGAAGAGTAATACGGACAACATGCCGTTTGTTAAAGATTAATCGATACTGGAGAGGTACTTTAGTCCTCTCAACAAACTGGTGGGAAACCATAGAATCAAAATCTAAATAAGCAGGGGGTAACTCCATATCATCCTCACGAATGTCTATCTCAAGAAAATTAGCTAAGCGGGTTGCATAAATTCCTCCAAAGAAATCTCCGTTATGTCTATTCTGATGCAACCTGCGAGCTACAATGGCTCCCATATGTAAGATTGGTCTCCTAACACAGCACTCCTAAGAATGCTGAGACCAGGGACACACACATGTGACATGCTTCATCCTTAGCATTTATGCATCTACCTATGAAGAGAGGAAAATGATGTATAGCAGGAAAGTGAACGCTCCCTATAGTGGCTTGTGTTATATCTCTAGATTCCCTCACAGTTATTCTAGCAAGAAAGTCTCTATATTCAGATTTAGGGGGATCCCTGACACTACCCCAAGATGGAAGTTTGCAAGCAGAAGTGATATCCTCTAAGTCCATGGTATAATATTTGTCATAAAGGTCGAACATGACTGAAGGAGAATTACACGAAGATCAAAACTCAAACCTCCTCACAAATGAACTTGTGAGATCATGATACTGGGGGCATTTGTTAGCTTCAAAGTCCTCAAGACCGGCGTTACGCAAATATGCACTAAATTGTTCTTTGATTCCTGCTTGATTCATAAAATTTTCTGAAGGCCATTCACAGGGCCTCACAGGAGCGTCTCTTGGTGGTTCCTCGCCAGCATCACATATTGCAAGCCTGGGACCTTGCTTTCTTGAAGGACCACCTTGGAACATCTTCCTAAACATATTGTTTCCTCTGAAAAATTTCTGAAATTTTTAGTAACTTCAAATAAAAGTGAACCAACTTCAATAATATTGATAGCAACAACTCCCACAAGTGCCTATAGCCTATATCAAGCATTAGAACTACTTGGAACCATATAAATTTGACATGCAAGCTCAAGAACATGTTCACCTATGCAGCACAAATTTGCAATGAATAAAGCACTAGAACAAAAAATAATTGGACCAATGGAGGAGTCACATACCAAGGAACAATCTCCCCAAGCAGTTTTGCGAGAGGTGCTTTGACCAAGGAGATCGAAAATAACAGCAACGGGGGCTGGAACTCGTGCCTGAGTTGGTTTTTCATGTTTGTGTGAGGCAGAGGAAGAAGATGGGTGCAGGGATAAGTGGAGGAGGGCCACCGTGGGCCCACGAGGCAGGGGGCACGCCCAGGGGGTAGGGCGCGCCCTCCACCCTCGTCGCCAGGTGGCAGCTCCCACCGCGGTAATTTTTGCACAGTAAATCCTCAAATATTCCCAAAAAAATCATATTAAATTGGCATGGCATTCTGAGGACTTTTATTTTCAGGATATTTTTATATTGCAATGATAAGTCAGGAAACAAATAGAGAAATACTATTTTACTTTATTTCTACTAAATAACAGAAAATATAAAGAGGGTACAGAAGGTTGTGCTTCTAGTTTCATCCATCTCGTGATCATCAAAATGAACCCAGTAACAAGGTTGATAAAGCTTGTTGACGAACTCATTCCGAATAATCACGGAACCGGAGAAATTTCGAATAACACTAAGTTACCTCAACGGGGATATGAAAATACCCAACAATAAGAATATCATACTTTTTCTTGACAGTAGGGAGAGGAAATTCAAAACCTCCAAATATAATCGATGGGATTTTTCCAATAGAGTTGATACTATAAACTTGAGGTTGTTTCCTCGGAAAGTGTACCGTGTGCTCATTACCATTAACATGAAAAGTGACATTGCCTTTGTTGCAATCAATAACAGCCCCTGCAGTATTAAGGAAAGGTTTTCCAAGAATAATAGACATACTATCATCCTCGGGAATATCAAGAATAACAAAGTCCGTTAAAATAGTAACGTTTGCAACCACAACAGGCACATCCTCACAAATACCGACAGGTATAGCAGTTGATTTATCAGCCATTGCAAAGATATTTTAGTAGGTGTCAACTTATTCAAGTCAAGTCTACGATATAAACAGAGAGGCATAACACTGACACCGGCTCCAAGATCACATAAAGCAGTTTTAACATAATTTCTCTTAATGGAGCATGGTATAGTAGGCACTCCTGTATCTCCAAGTTTCTTTGATATTCCACCCTTAAAAGTATAATTAGCAAGCATGGTGGAAATTTCAGCTTCTGGTATCTTTCTTTTATTAGTAATGATATCCTTCATATACTTAGCATAAGGATTTGTTTTGAGAACATCAGTCAATCGCATACGCAAAAAGATGGGTCTAATCATTTCAACAAAGCGCTCAAAATCCTCATCATCCTTTTTCTTGGATGGTTTCGGAGGAAAAGGCATGGGTTTCTGAACCCATGGTTCCCTTTCTTTACCAAGTTTCCTAGCAACGAAGTCTCTTTTATCATAACGTTGATTCTTTGATTGTGGGTTATTAGATCAACATCAGGTTCAATCTCTAAATCATTGTCATTACTAGGTTGAGCATCATCATGAACATCATCATTAACATTTTCACTAGGTTCATGTTTATCACCTGATTGTGTTTCAGCATCAGAAATAGAAATATCATTTGGATTCTCAGGTGGGTCAGCAATAGGTTCACTAGAAGTTTGCAAAGTCCTATCATGTTTCTTTTTCTTCCTTTTAGAAGAACTAGGTACATCAATATTATTTCTCTGAGAATCTTGCTCGATTCTCTTAGGGTGGCCTTCAGGATACAAAGGTTCCTGAGTCATTCTACCAGTTCTAGTAGCCACTCTAACAGCATAATCATTTTTCTTACTATTCATTTCATCAAGCACTTCTTTCTGAGCTTTAAGTACTTGTTCTAGTTGAGTGGTAACCATAGAAGCATGTTTGCTAACAAGTTTAAGTTCACCTCTAATATCAGCCATATAATCACCCAAGTGTTTAATCATAAAGGTATTCTGTTTTAATTATCTACCAAAATAAGCATTAAAGTCATCTTGCTTAAACATAAAGTCATCAAACTCATCCAAGCACTGACTAGCAATTTAGTAGGAGGGACTTCAGCTTTATCATATCTATAGAGAGAATTTACCTTTACTACCTGTGTCGGGATATCGGGAGGTTCTTCAGTGAATAAGTAATTGAGATCATATACTTCTTCAACAGGCGGTAAATTAAAACCGTGTATTTCTTCAATAGGGGGTAAATTGTTAACATCTTCAGCTTTAATACCTTTTTCTTTCATAGATTTCTTTGCCTCTTGCATATCTTCGGGACTGAGAAATAGAACACCTCTCTTCTTCGGAGTTGGTTTAGGGATAGGCACAGTAATTGGCTCGGGAGCTGGCTCAGGAGTTGGCTCAGGAGGTGCCCAATTATTTTCATTTGTCAACATATTATTCAATAGAATTTCAGCTTCATCCGGTGTTCTTTCCCTGAAAAGAGAACTAGCACAACTATCCAGGTAATCTCTGGAAGCATCAGTTAGTCCATTATAAAAGATATCAAGTATTTCAGGTTTATTAAGATGATGATCAAGCAAAGCATTAAGTAACTTGAGAAGCCTCCCCCAAGCTTGTGGGAGACTCTCTTCTTCAATTTGCACGAAGTTGTATATTTCCCTCAAAGCAGCTTGTTTCTAATGAGCAAGGAAATACTCAGTAGAGAAGTAATAAATCATATCCTGGGGACTTTGCACACAACTAGGATCAAGAGAATTAAACCATATCTTAGCATCACCCTTTAATGAGAACGGAAATATTTTGAGTAAATAAAGGTAGCGTGATCTCTCATCATCAGTAAACAGGGCGGCTATATCATTTAACTTACTAAGATGTGCCACAACAGTTTCAGATTCATAGCCATAAAAAGGATCAGATTCAACCAAAGTAATTATATCTGGATCAACAGAAAAAATCATAATAATCCTTACGGGAACACAAATAGGTGAAGTAGCAAAAGCAGGGTCGGGTCTCATTCTATCTCTAAGAGATTCTTTACTCCATTTAACTAGTAACCTCTTAAGTTCGTATCTATCCTGGCGAGCAAAAATAGTTGTGGAAGATTCTGCATCAAAAAGATAACCCTCAGGAATAGCAGGCATATTCTCATCATCACTATCATCATTGTATTCAGATGCAATAATTTCTCTTTCTCTAGACCTAGCAATTTGCTCATCAAGAAATTCACCAAGGGGCACAATATTATCAAGCATAGAAGTAGGTTCATCATAAGTATCATGCATAGCAGAAGTGGCATCATCAATAACATGCGACATATCGGAATGAATAGCAGAAGCAGGTTTAGGTGTCGCAAGTTTACTTATAACAGAAGGAGAATCTAGTGCAAGGCTAGATGGCAGTTCCTTACCTCCCCTCGTAGTTGAGGGCAAAATAGTAGTTCGATCATCTTTCAAGTTCTTCATAGTGTCCAGCAGATATAAATCCCAAGTGACTCAAAGAATAGAGCTATGCTCCCCGGCAATGGCGCCAGAAAAAGGTCTTGATAACCCACAAGTATAGGGGATCGCAATAGTTTTCGAGGGTAGAGTATTTAACCCAAATTTATTGATTCGACACAAGGGGAGCCAAAGAATATTCTCAAGTATTAGCAGCTGAGTCGTCAATTCAACCACACCTGGAAACTTAGTATCTGCAGCAAAGTGTTTAGTAGCAAAGTAATATGATAGTGGTGGTAACGGTAACAAAAGTAAAGACAGCAAAAGTAATGTTTTTGGTATTTTGTAGTGATTGTAACAGTAGCAACGGAAAAGTAAATAAGCGAGAACCAGTATATGGAAAACTTGTAGGCACCGGATTAGGGATGGATAATTATGCCGGATGCGGTTCGTCATGTAACAGTCATAACATAGGGTGACACAGAACTAGCTCCAATTCATCAATGTAATGTAGGCATGTATTCCGTATATAGTCATACGTGCTTATGGAAAAGAACTTGCATGACATCTTTTGTCCTACCCTCCCGTGGCAGCGGGGTCCTATTGGAAACTAAGGGATATTAAGGCCTCCTTTTAATACAGAACCGAAACAAAGCATTAGCACATAGTGAATACATGAACTCCTCAAACTATGGTCATCACCGGGAGTGCTCCTGATTATTGTCACTTCGGGGTTGCCGGATCATAACACATAGTAGGTGGCTATAGACTTGCAAGATAGGATCAAGAACACACATATATTCATGAAAACATAATAGGTTCAGATCTGAAATCATGGCACTCGGGCCCTAGTGACAAGCATTAAGCATAGCAAAGTCATAGAAACATCAATCTCAGAACATAGTGGATACTAGGGATCAAATCCTAACAAAACTAACTCGATGATAAATCTCATCCAACCCATCACCGTCCAGCAAGCCTAGGATGGAATTAATCACGCACGGCAGTGAGCATCATGAAATTGGTGATGGAGGATGGTTGATGATGACGACAGCGACGAATCCCCCTCTCCGGAGCCCCGAACGGACTCCATACCAGCCCTGTAACATCCCAAATTTTCAATTTGGAATGTTATACATTAGATCATCATGCATTACATATTTTTCTTGCATTTTGTCGATCCTAGAAATTTCACGCAACTCAAGGACCTTCGGAGAGAGTTGGAGATTTCGAAATTTTCTCGAATTATGAAAAAAAGGATCATTTGATTTTATTTATTTTATCTTCAAATATTTTTCCAATATCAAATAAGAGAGGGAATAATATGACTTTCCCAAAATTTAGGAAAAATGAAGATTTAATAAATAAATCAAATTTTGGATTTTCTCGGAGTTTATTTGCCTTAGGGAAAAATGCGTGTTTTCAAAAATTGCATTTTAGGCCCCGAGTAAAAGTTCATTTTGTTCGACTCATTTTTAGGAGTCGGAGAAAATTTACTTTGAAATTTTTGGAGTTCGTTTAGATTTTATTTTATTCGTTTTTCTGCGCGCGTTATTTATATTAAAAAAAAGCGCGCAGCGCCCCGCCTGGGCCAAGGACCCAGCCTGCCCAGCCGCCCCTCCTCTTGCGCGCCCGCGCGCAGCGCGTCGCCGCCGCCCAGCCGAGTCCGGCTCGGACTCAGCCACCGCCGCCGCCCTTGCCTTGCCCCCTCCCCAAGCAGCACCCCCCCTCCTATAAATACCCAGCACCCCCCCTCTCCTCCCCACAACCCGCCGCCACCGCCCCAAGCAGCAGCAGCAGCAGCTGCGCGCCACCGCAGCCGCCGCCGCCGCGCCGCAGCCGCAGCCGC
>NC_057801.1:493692332-493694608 GCF_018294505.1 Triticum aestivum | reverse complement strand
TGTCTCTGAATCCTCCTCTGAGGAGCTATCCGTAACCAGCGAGATATGCGCTTCGTCAGATAGCATAGTCTGCTCAGAAGACCTTGTTTTCACTCCAGAATTTGCCATCACCGTCTCAAATGGCTGATGCACACGAAGAGCAGTTGAATGTACTAACATTGTTGATGAATGTAATATGTAACGAAAAAAAGATGGCCTGATATAATTTACATATAAGATGACTGGCTAAGCAGGATGTCATTGCAAAATTCGCATATATGATGCCTGGCTAAACAAGGTGGCGTTGCATAATTCACATAAATGATGAATAAACTAAACAGATGGCATTCGCACAAAGGATGTCTAAACTAAGCAGATGACATATTTGATGTATAAAGTAAGCAATGCAAGACACCATATGCATGATATAACCAACATCAGCATGCCAAGTTAGAGCGAAGACCTCAGGGGGTAAATAGGAGTTATCTTCTCCTTCTGAATCCCCCTTAGAACAGATATCTTCCTCTCGATTACAATCCGAAATGCGTGGAGGGGGGCTGCCTTTGCGCCTACCATGGAGCGACGTCTGCATGAAATTATATTGCCACGCAAGGCTCGTCTCTTTTGCTCTACATGTTCAGTTCCATTGTTTACAATAACTATCATGCATAGGAATAAAACATAGTGAGATTATGTAAGGAGTGCATGCAGAAATCCAGAGTGATGGTAGCAACCTATGGATAGACCCAAAACCAATAATAGCAGGCAGATAATGGCTTCAGTTAATAAATACAGATAATGGCTTCTTTACTGTTTGTCCCACCCAACATGAAACTCATAGTAGACACCGGAGATTAACCAGATAGTAGATAGATACTATTGATAGCGGCCCCGATATGTACCCCACAACCATTTAAAAACTCAAGTTTGACCATTAGTTTGGAGCTGACTCAGAGTCTAATCGGTGAACAGGACGATAAAGTAGCATGTAATATTAAGCGATGCATAACGTAAGCAAACACGAAAGAGTGCGACCTCTCTTGCGGCCCCGTGTACTCCTCGAGGTCATCTGCTCGGTTGATGATGGTAATGCAGTTTTCATGGCTGCCAGCAGCGGGGAAGAAGATCTGAGGCGGCGAAAGACAGTCTGGAGGCCGGATCCCTGCTCTGCTGGACCCTTCTGTCGTTGGAGCAGCTGAGCTGGGGTGGACGACAGCGCAGCAGGACTGGGACAAACCACACAAGGTTTTCTTTGACAACTATCTGTAAGAGAAGTAATTCTGTAAGGGCTCGTTTGAATTTGAGGATTCCAACAATGCAGGGATAGGAAATAGACAGGAATAGGATAGGAATGCACGTGCAAAATAGAGAATTTAAAAACACAGGATTTCTGCCAATCTGGGTGTTTGATTCACAACAATTGGAAGATCACAGGATGCAAAGAAGCATGGTGAGATTAAGTCAAACCACAAGAAAATGTACGGTTATAATGCTATTATGCTACTATCTCTTAGTCTTGTGCTTCATGAATAGGAATTTGAAAAGGAGGACAAGTGAAAATTAAAATTCCTACATTTTTTCTTTCAAGGATACACTAAAGGAACAAATCCGTGTGCTCAGTGGACAATATATATAACATGTAGAGTAAAAAAGAGATGCAACAAGTGTACAACCTCTTTGGCGAAGCCATGTCGATCTCAGCGTGATTGGGTTGGCCGGTGAGGATGCTCCGGCTGATTTTGTTGTCAAAGGAGGGGAAGAAGATCTTAGGCGTCTGGAGATGGAGCCCGAGGTACTGCTCCGCTGTGATGGAGGGTTTCGTCGTTGGAGCAGCTCCGGTGAGTTGTACGACGCCGAGGCTGAAGCAGGACAAGAAAGACAACGAACAATGTTAACCTGAGTGGAATTCTAATAGCATCTCCAATACATGACGTAAAATACATAACCACAAAGTGCTAGATGTAAAATACATCAGCCGCTCATCTCTGAACTTAACTGTCGAAACTGAACTTAACTGTCGAAACTGAACCTAACTGTCGAAACTGAATTTTGCTGTTGAAACTGAATTTTGCTGTCGAAACTGAACGCACTAGCAAGGTGAGGCTACACGTCGGTCGACTGACTTTTTCATCTCTGGTCAGTCGATTTTGCAGCCGTTGGATACAAAATCAAGGGCCTGCGGTTCATCTTCAACCTCCACCCCCCTGAGCCGCCAGCCACCATCGGCCAAACAGCAGCCCCCCCGCCGCCCGCGGCCGGCGGTACGCCACCCCGCCCGCCCCGAAAACACTCCCCAC
>NC_057801.1:493688770-493691878 GCF_018294505.1 Triticum aestivum | reverse complement strand
CGCCAACGCCCCGCCACCGCCGGCGACCACCGCCCCCATCCTGAACCCTAAGATAGATAGTGGGGTACCTCTCCGGCGAGCCCCCTCCCCGCTGCGGCTGGTTCTTCCTTCACCCCGGCGAGCCCACCCCTTGGAAATCGACTGACCCAAAAGTCGATTCAGTCGACTGAAGTGTAGCCAAATCGGAGCAGCATCGCAAGCAAGAGCAAGAGCGAGAGCAGCAACACGAGCAAGAGCAATAGCAAGAGCAGACCAGGCAGGGGACCAAGAGCAACAGCAGAGCAGCATCGCGAGCAAGAGCTAAAGCAGCAGCAGCTCCTTCTGATGTGGACGTCGCCACCGAGGGAGCGACGCCGTGGAGGAAGTGGCCGGCGACGCCGCCGTGGATGGAGCCGCGCCGTGTCGGCTCGGGACCGAGCGCCGGCAGCACCATGAGATCGAATCAAGAAGAAAATGCGGTGATTAGTGTACAATCTCTTTGGTGGTGCCGATTAGGCCGCAACTTCATCCGAGGAAACGGTGATGATGATGCTCTTCCGGTGGTGCAGGTGAAGACGGTGGTGTGGGAATGGAGGTGGCACGAAAGACGAGGGGAATGTCGGGGCAGCTCCTTGGAGGTGGAGGACAGGGTGGCTGAACCGGCGGGACGATGAGATCGACGACGGATCCTCATCCGGTACGGTGGATGAGGGACGTCGAGGTGTTGCTGTGGACGACATCGTCGGGGAAGAAGATCCGGCTGGGTGGCGGACGGAGCAGGGTGTGGGGTTTCATCGCGGGTTTTCGCGGCCTCGGTGTATGAATGGGTGGACGATGGGATGGCAGCAGGGAACCATGGCTCCGAAATGTGGGGTAAGTTACGAAAGTACCCCCCACCGATTTGAGGCGGTTCTTTCGGTTCAGGGGTACCACGGTCATTTCGCGTGTCGGGAATTCACAGGAGGTGGGAGTTTTCGCGCGTGTTGTAATTTCGGAATAGCAAGGCGCGGGTTGAAATGGAGGGAGTTGTCGGAGCACAACGAGACAAAGATATATCTTAAATATTTCGGGCTAACAAGGCGCGGGTTGAAATTTCCGGACAAGCCTAACGTGTACTGTACCAAATCAATGCGCACTACAAATGTCATTCAAAACTTTGAATTCATGTTATGTTCAATTAAAATATTTTGCTACGTGTATAATGCATGCAACCTACTACTCAAATGAACGTTTTAGTGCATTCCAAACGTATATACTACCGCTTCAATATGAACTAAATTTGAATAAGATCTACAGTAATGATTGTTGTGAAGTCAAAGCATTTGAATTCGTTTCTCTGTTTTAATATGATCTACAATCATCATTATTGTCAAGTTAAACCATCGTTTGTGTATTATCTTCACAGCACACCACATGATCAGTATCGAGTTACATATGAACTATGTGTACTATATGAACTCGAACTAGATTTTTTGAATCCACTTTATTTTGATTTCAAATCACATGACATTTCTAGCTCTAGCTAGATCTTCATAATCTAAACCATGTCTCATATGTATAATGTGTTTATCACATTATGTATGGTGCCCCGCCCCCTACACCTACAAGTATTTAGATGTGAGTTGCAAACACCACACATTACCACAAATTCAAATAAAATGTGAGAATGTTCGATATATAGTATTGTTTAGATTGCTCGATATTTAGTTGTAAGCTGCAAACGCCGCACATTATCACAAATTCAAATAAAATGTGAGATTGTTTGATGTATAGTATGGTTTAGATTGTTCGGCATTTAGCTGTGAGTTGCAAACGCCATGCATTATCACATTATGGTATAACATGTTCACAACACGTGTATCACCGCTATATTCATGCATGCAATGTTTAAAACACTATGATCTCCTATTCAAATATATGAATCCGCTTTCATATCAAATTATGATCTTTTTTAGTCTCTTACACCCACACAGTCCTCTAATCTTTGTAGCTACCACTAACTTTCTCTCGTGCATGCACACGCCCTCCTCGCCCTGCCCCTCCCTCGGCATTCTATCCACTGGGCACATTCATTTTTTCCTTTAGGTCGTTCTCCCAGAGTCTCCACAACTCCTTTCCGACACACACCGATCGATAAACCTCTCTAGCGATGCCTGCCTACAGCATACACACACAACTTCAATCTCCTCCTTTATGTGTCCTTGCCTCGTGTCTCTCATATGGTCAGACACACGTGTAAACTCTCACCCCTCTTTTAATCGATCTCACAACCGCACACTCCTCCCCCTATCTAGCTAGTAGTTGGGCCTCTCGCACCACCTCCTAGCTCCATTCTCTCTGTCTATCCGTCTCGCTGGGCCTTATTTGCCTCTAACAAATGGATGTACACCGACCGATCTCTCGCTATACATATAGCCAGCTAGGTCCTTATAACTCGTTTTTACCCACACATCGATCGATCTACCTCATTAGTTGTGTCTCTCCCTTCCTCCGACAAACAACAATTGATCTACCGATCTAGTTAGGTTTGCTTACCAAACACATGGTTCCCCTTCATCATCTATGGATGCGTCTCGACAGATCTATCACGCACAGACACACACAAAAACACATCCCCACTCTTATTGATAACATTGCAGTTCCACCCTCAGTTTGTCTAGTAGGCCTCTCCCAACATCTCCGAGAAGCAACTCCATCACCCATCCAGCACTCTACCCCTCTCCCTCCCTCTCTCTCTCCTCTCTCTATGTGTCCCATCATATTTCCCGTCCTACAGTTATGTATGGATGTCGACCGATCTCCCTCATGACATAGCTGGGTCTCTCCTTCTCAACACATATACGAGTCGTTCTACCTCTATAGTTAGGCCTCTGCCTACCCCTCCCCCCATCCCCTCCCCCCACACACACCGATACATCGAGTGCTCTAGTCATGTCTCCCTGCCACACACAAACTTGACATGTGCCCTCTAATGTTTCGGTAGGCCAGTCGCCCTATATCTTTGACTTGCACACACACACACACACACGCAATTTCGATGGCTCTCTTCATCGATCTCGCACCCACCCTTACTTGATCCTCTCTTCGAATCTATCGATAGCTATGACCCCTCCCTCTCTTCTTGTGGAT